>NC_057806.1:43391584-43406671 GCF_018294505.1 Triticum aestivum | reverse complement strand
TTCGCGCTTCCACATTTCGGATTGAAATATCTGGCGGCCCCAATTCCAGCCCTGCAAAATCTCCCTTCTCCATCGTCCCCTTCCATGCCCAGATTTCTCAAATCCCTAATTCACCGCCAACCCAAGCAAAGTTCGAATCACCCCTCGTCTCATCTCTTTCCCCACCTCTGTGTCAGACGACGACGACGAAGACGACGGTCGCGCTTCACCACCGCACCGGAGCTACCTCATCTACGCCCTCGTCCACCGCACCGGGTGGTCCACCGACAACGTCGGCCGCCGCAACCGACGTGCCTCACAGACACCGACATCCACCGCATCAGGTGCGCTTCATTGACACCGTCTCCCAGCTCACTGGGGATACTTCACCGAGCACATCGTCGCACCTCCGCCCCCCGAGGCCGCTGGGGCTTCACCAATGGTCTCGTCCACCGCATCGTAGTGCTCTGTTGCCACTCAAGATCTGCATCCGTGTGCGGCCAGCCAACGCCAGCACATCACCCTCAACGGCTCTGAAGTGACCCGCACTCTAGCTAGGCGAGCTCCCAAACACCGGCCCGAACTAGGTATCCACACATCACTCCCTTGTGCACTGTTCTGACGATGTTTGGATATCCTTTCACTGCTCTCTTAGCTTACACGCCTATGCAACTCTGACTTTAACTCTTATTTCTTCTGGAGATATCATCTGAAACAAGCAAATCCATTTATTAACGAAGCATGACAGCGCTACGGGATCTGGTACACATCCTGCACACCTGTATAACCTTGTAAGTATTTGTCCTCCGGTACAACAGCAAGGTCGATTCTTCTTATTTGATCAACCATTCACCGTGTAAAAAATGCAGAGGGGGAAGCAGGGAGCACAAGGCCTGCACATCCAAGCAAGTGGTAACATGGACTTGTACATGGAACATCCCAAGCGCAAGCAGAGCTGCAGTGAGCCTGTACAACGAGCTAGCGTAAGTCCCTGCATTTCATTTAATTTGTACTGGCATTCGTGTATGATTTGTGTGGAGTGGCGGATCCATGAATTCAAGTTACCAGGGGCGAACATTTAACTTAAAAAATACGAAGGCACTTGCACTCCGTAAATCAACATAACTTGAGAAATGTGAAGGTACATGCACTTTGAAAACTAGCTAATGATTCAAAGTAGTTTAGATTATAAACACTAAATGATGCAAGCACCAAAAAAAACAAAATGCAACATGCTGTACAAGGACTACAAACATGGTCTGTACCTGCTTGAATTATTCGTTCTCTGGCTGAAAATATCAAAGTGTAATTGCACCTATAACCAGTGCACAAACTGCATATCAATATATCTATCCTGCACAAGTATGCCAATAGTTTCAAACAACAGATTCGAGAAGTATTTATGCTACGTTGTCATGATACCGGGACTTTCTGGTAGATGGCCTCGACGTTTCCTCAAGCCATGAAAATGCACTATAATTTGCTTTTCATCAATGCCTGCAAATCTCTATGTCTCTCTCAACATAGCAGATCATCATTAGAGACTAAACCCTTCAATGGGAGCTTGCAAAATGCTTGCATTAGATCCCTCATTACACACTATATGTTCATCACCAGGAGCATGTAAAACGTTTGCATCAAATCCTTCATTAGCAGTCTGTTCATTAGACACTTCAGGCTCAAGAACAACATGAGCTTGGATGTTTGCACCGGAAACTTGATTAGATACATCATATTCAGTTAGTTCAGTATTGGTTGGGGGAGTATAAAATAAGTAAAAATTGGTTTCATTTTCTCATAGATTCCCTACATACAAACAGTTTTACAACACCGTCAGGTTCAACTATTGGCCAGAAATTGAAGAGTTGAATTAGATATAATCAGGGATGTGATGTACCTGCTCGTTGTGCATGCTACTCTTGCAAGCTGTGACTATCCGTTTGCGCAAGCTCGATGCCATGCCCGTGCTGCCGCCGCTGCCTCCCACGCAGGCTACACCTAGGGTTGGATCTTCATCTTCTTGTCCTTCCGTTCGCTTGAAGCCGGCAACCGCCCTCCAACGAGGGCGCGAGGAAGTGTTGTGTCGATCTGTCCAGCGGCAGCTAGGTTAGGAGCGAACCAGACTAGAGGCTGGGGTGAATGAATTGGGATTTTTCCTGCTGTCGATTGATATGGGAGGCGCTCGTTTGGGCCACGAGCCTGCTATAGGGCCTACCTTGCACTTATGTTATTGGCCCATCCAAATTGAAACATCTTTCTTCATTTTTTACATTGCCTGCTTGTGCGTTGGGACGAACAAAACTAGCCTGGGCCAACCTGGACGACTCAAACTAGGTGCACACTTTCCAGCCACCCGAGGCGGCCGCCCATACCAGCCCCTATGGTGGTGTCGCCCCTTTTTGTGTGTATGATTGGGGTAGTGAAAAATATTCCAGTGGCGCTTTTGATTTACCCACAGAATGGTTGAATTGCTCGTTTCTATGAACTGAGTTTGCCAATAATGTGAAGGATGCCATACTTTTCATCCTATTGTAGATTGCTTAGATCTCGATATGCCAAAAGTAATCGCATGAAATATATAGTAAAAGCCAGTGTGATGTGTGTGGCTACAACTAGTCTGACTACACGTCCTCATATAACATATCAAGGACGCACCATCTTACCAGATTAACCATTCGACTTACCAATGCAGTGTGGGAAGAAAGAAGTATTGGGACTGTGTATCCAAGCAATTGATGCCATGGACTCCTTTGTACAACCTTGTAAGTGAGAAAGAAGTTGCAGTGTGCCTGTACAAAGAACTAGTGTAAGTTTAGTTACCTGCTTCTCGGAATTTTAGTTAGCCACTTATTGCAAAATTGTTCAATTATGTTGTCTGGCTTCATTTAGTTTGCTACTGATTACATAATTCCACAGCCTGTTAATCCTATTATAGACTGCGCCTATCTATGTGTTTGACACTTACTGTTAAGAATTACATGTTTGTCTAAACTTAAATAGCTACTTGTTTGTTTAATTGCTTTGCTGCTGCAACAACGGGTTACAATGATGTTAATAACTACTTTTCAGCATCCAATTGAAACTCTTTAATTCCTTTTTTGTTTAACTAGTTTGCTGTTATAACTCCCAGTTGAGGTGTTTTTCTAACTTCAACTTTTCTAGATCCAAACGGAACTTTAATGGCAAAACAGGTTAGCCCAAGATCAAAGAGCGAGGTCCCCATGGACGTTGTATCATCCCACAACAGTGGCACCGGCCCAATCGTGCATTATGAATTGCCAAGTGATGATGCTCTAGAGGCTAAACTAGTGGTAGAAAGAGATTCTTCTTCTGCACTTAGAGATGAAGTTGACATGTTGAGGAAGCAAACAACACAATCATAAGCAGTACTCAAGACAACCATTAAATATTTGGTGGATTTTAAAACGAAGCAAGCTGAGACTGACCACATTGTTAAGGTCCTGAAGAAAAAAAGGAAATTAAATTCCCACTTGGTAAATCATAGGTGAAATGTTCTTTCCATCGTTGAATAACCTTTGTGTTGTTTGTTCATGTAATCAATCAAACCATTTGTTTTAGAGATCATGTAATAATTGTTTTTTGTTTTTTGGTTTGTAATTTTATTTGAGCACAAGTCTGTATTAATTGATAAGACTCAGAAACATTTCATTTTGATTGTTGTGCCAGACCTACAAATATGCCAATCGGGCTGAATGTGCATTCAGCAATAATAGTAGTATAGATGGACCATAAGTGGCACGCATCGGAAAGGGCCAAGATGTTGTAGTAGCTTGGCTAAAAAAGGATGTTGTTGTAGCAAAAAAAGAAGTACAACGGCCTGGCTTATGTATGTTAGTTGATATTATTGATCCATATACTCTATAAGTGTTTATATGTCTGTTAGTTCTGCACATTCTTGGTTGATTGACTCGGTATTTGAATCTTGATACATTTCTTGTGTACATATCTAAATGGGAGTACACATTATGTTGTGTGTGACATTTGAGTTGGACATGAAGTGTTCCAAATATTAAAATTCACCTTAAACTGGATTCTAGCTTCTGAATTTGAGTATCGGCATTGTGTAAACCATATTCATATATGACAGTGGAATACATCTTTGTCGTCCTTTTGAAGACGTATAAAAAACACATAGAATGATTTATAAAGATTCGTATAGGAATACAAAATGGATTCCAATTTAGTTGCCAGGTTAAACGTGGATGCTTATTGTCCCAAAATTCGCAAGAAGCGGCAAAATGTCCACTCCCACATGGGCTGCCCGAAGCCAAGTGTTTGGGAGATGGAAATTACTATCTACCCATTACACGGACAATCCATCGGCCCGATTTCCACTGCTCTAGATAGGGGTAGGTTAGTAACTTCAATTAGACGTGACACGACCACCTCTGAGCCCATTCCGACATGGTGGGCGCCAAACCTGGGCGGCAAAACACATTTGATTCAAGCTCGTCTGAAAGACCTCTGTTTCTCCCTCCATTTCCCCATTCATACACGATGGGCGGCAAAACAAACTCGACTCGGCCGAAATCGATGTAGCCAAATATTTTCAATAGGGGCAAGTTTGTAACTTCACTCAGACATGACACAACCGCCCTACCTGTCAGCCCCGTTCAAACACCATTGGTGCCAACCACCCTCTCATCGCCTGAAATCACTCTGGGCAAATATTGGCGAGATGTCAGATTACCATCGTATCCCCAACCGACGAGACGTTCAAATTTTGAATGGGGGCTAAGTTCGTAACTTTCCCATATTTCAGACAGGCGCGTCCCAAAAACATGGTTCCCCGTACCTCTCCCTCCATTTTCCCATTCATACATCGTCCGTGCTAGAACAGCATCCCCACAACAGCCTCCGTCCGCCACCCCATCCATCGCCACCGTTCTCCACCCCATCCCTCGTCGCCGTCCTCCACCACATCCATCGCCACCGTCCTCCACCATGCCGGAGTGCCTACCAAGACCGCTTCGTCCACTGCTAGAGATGGACGTTTCTCATCCACGGCGACGGACCAAGAGCCTTGCATCACGTTCTCTCGCTTCATCGGTGTCGTCGTCCTCTTTGTCAGGGCCGCTCACACGACCTTCTCTTCCACCGCAATGGGACTTATCCCCTGATGCACCCATCTACCATCACAGATCTGCTTCAACGCCACCGATAGCCAGCACACCCCTGATGCCTACATGGCACCGCAAGAGAGGTGGTACTTCATATCTCCTCAACCTTTTGATCTCAACCAGAAAATAGATCTTTACTTGGTTACTCTACATTCTTTTCAGCTCTTAGAATTTAGTTCTTAGTTCGAAGCAAACAATGGCTGCTAAATATCATTTCTCCGGTTTGCAGCTTCAAATCTGCCATGGCACAGTCATAATACGGTTTAATTGATCGTGTTGGTTCCGTGGTGGTTTCTTTAATGGAAATCGGAGGGGAAACCCTCTTTTGCTAAAAATATATGCTTAGAGTTTCCCCCTTTTATGATCACTATAAGATTAGAATACGTGCTTTGTGTCATAATAGCACTGCTCCACCCATCCAGCTAAACAAGCTTAGTTGTTCAAATACAAATCTGATATTATTAAAAGAAAGTCCTTTAATTGGTCAGCTAAATGTTCCTAAATTAGTTTCGAAAATGCACGTTCGCCGCTCGGGTGTGTATCTCTACAGGGTGCCCATGGTGGGCCGGCCCACCCTGGGATTTTGGGTCATCCCAGGCCTCGATTCCCCTCTGTTCTGCTGCACGCTTCCGATCTCTACTCGCCCCCAGCCACCTGCCTCACTGGCGACTTGCCGTCCCCGGACGGCATGACTCTAGGAGGATTTTGGATGGTCTCTTATTGCAGTTACAATTTTGTATACTTGTCCTAGTAAGCTCACAAGTAAATGATTGATTCACTACATCTATGCTTGCCTTGTCATATTTGTTGTCAATATTCTTTTAGGGTGGACCACCCTGTTTCTAAATACTGGAACCGTAGACATGAGTGAATAGTATTTCTCTATGTGATCTCTTCCATCATGTGTGGGCAACGAACACTGCATTGTATAGAAAGAAAGTGTCATTTCCAGCTTTTACATAGGCTTCGATCTTTTACATGGAATACAATCTGCATACTTGCTTTGTGTCGCACTACCAACACTTCACCCTTGAAGCTAAACATTATGCCACTCATAATTCCTTAGTTTATTTGTTCAAATACGAATTTCATATAATTCTAATGTTCCTACTTCAGTTTTGAAATGTGTGTCTGTCTGTTATAGAGGCATAAGGGGTTTATATTTCTGTGTGTGGTCTGGTCTGCACGGTTGGGAGTGAACTTTGCATATGCAGGGGTTTATATGGAGACACTCTTTGAGTTGAATCCGCAATGCATTCCATAGATAATCTGACTACTTTTTATGCTTTCATGAATCTCAGATTCTGAACAGCATCATAATGATTATGAGCTTGTGCGCATCAAAGAATAAAGCAGAACAATGCCATGCCTGTCAAACTTGGCATTAAGGGACTGAAATCAAGTCTAGATGCAATGCAATGCAAATGCTCTCCACCTACAGATTCATGCTCAGAATATGATCCTAACAGTGATTCTGAGCTAGAGGGAGACCTAAGTCAATGTAGCTCCCTGGTGGAGGAGTTAGAGGAAGATGCCCTATCTTATTCACCCATCAAGGTGCTTGCTCTAACTTTCCAAGGTTATATTGGTAGCACATATCTTGCAACTAATGCTTTGAATTGCTTCTACTTTGTTGAACTGCCATTAGCTTAGTTTACACATCATGTATGTGAATACGCCCTGCCTATCCATTTTCAGTACATATTCCATCTGTCATCATACCATATTTATCCATTCAAATGTTGTTCTTGTGTATCAGACGTTCAAAAGGAAGAGGGCGATTGCTGATCGTGGAGGAGCACAAGCAAAGTATTTGGAGAAGGTAGTGGCACCTGATAAATCAAATAGCCCATTAGGTGTAGTTGCAATATCACCTGACCCACAAAACACCCAACTCTATCAGACTCTAGCCCTACTACACTGGTCATTTCTGATGCCACAACTCAGCAGACCCTAGCTGCAGCAAATAGTATGACTATGCCAGTTGACATAGCACCAGCTCTACGATGCAAAAACCCCATTCCAGCAAAGAGTACACCAAATCCAGTTGCCAAATCCCTTTTCAAACCAGAGAGAGCCCCAATTGCAACAAATAGGACCCCTGTTCCATTTCTTCCCAGTTTAGAAGACGAAGATTATATTGTTGTCAGGAACTTTGTGCGCGTCTTTCCTTCATGGAAAGATTGTACCGCAGACACAGAACAATTTCCAGTCTTCCTCCGCAACTTACGCGTAAGTAATGTACTAATGTTATTCATGGTCATTACTGCATATGTTTCTGCTGACAGAAGACACAAGATTTCATTCTTTTAAATAGACAAGGACCAAACTGGATTGTGAAGACGAGCAAGGGTTGGTTGCGCTTTTCAAGCACTCATTGATGAAGTATCGTTCCTACCTGAGGCAAGCACACTTCGATGGCAAGCCTTTAAACGAAATTTTTGTAAAGTCTCTGGTGCTACATTTATCCGACGATGACTGGAATAATCTTGTTACACATTGGTCTCGACTGCAGCGTAAGGTACTGTCTATGATATCACATCGCAATTTGAACTACATTTCTGCATTTGCCTTAACGTATCGCTTGTACAAAAACTGTTAGCAGAAGAACATTCATTCTCAAGGGACCACAAAATCTCGCAACTATAGTGCACACTGCATTGCTCTTGTGAGTACCTATTGCCATGTATGAGCATACTTACTTTCATAGTTGTTTGATTATGTAGCATCACCACACATGTTATCCTCGTTATCGTCCATTTGGTGGACATTATAAGACCCGTATGGACTCTTACATAAATTTAGAATCAACCCAATGCTTTTGAAGAGGTTTAGCTCTGCAGTCCTCTTGTAAGGATTGAACGTCGTCTATCATTGTACTTACATTAACAGCTACTCCCTCCGTCCCATAATATAAGAACGTTTTGTACAGTACACCACTGTTCAAAACACACTTGTATTATGGGAAGAGGGATTGGTTCATTGTGTAGCATTCTGCATCTTATCTCCCTCGCCCACCATTTACTAAAAAAGATCAGATCTATATTTAATCTTACCAAAAAGTAGAATACACAGACAATGCCAGTGCAGAAGTGTAGCCCATTCCTCTTGTCAGTACATTTTGTCCTGTAACGCTTGTACTTCTAGGGAATGGTAGTTGATTATGTAGCATCAATCTGCATCTTATCTTCATTATCCTCTATCCCTTCTAGTATTATCATATCTATAATTACTCTCTACAAAATGTAGAGTATAGGCGATGCTTATGAAGAAGATTTTGTGCTGAAATTCTTGAGTTATCCTTCCCTTGACACGGAGAAGGGCATTATAAAGCCGGTGTTAACTGTTAATGTAAGTCAGTCCTTCTAAAGCCTTTATCCTCAACTGTCGTTTAATTTGCTCATACTCCCTATCGTTTACTGCTGTTTAGTTTGCTATTTCTACCAAAATGCATGTTCGCAAGAACCGTAAGTTCTAAGTTTTACTTGTAAAACCAAATTCCTTATTCATACCATGCACATTACTCAATAGTCCCTATATGTATGCTTGTTTTTGTGGATCTATAATCCAGTGTGTGGTGAAGCAGCCCACGTTTGCACCTTGTCATCTCCTGTTTTATCTTACTGATGTGGCTGATGATATGAACAACATGCCATGCACATTAACCAAAATAGATACAATGATTTTCTTTGCCCTTCATCTATGCTTGTTATGTTGACATGGTAATCCAGTAGTGTGGTGAAGCTCCCTGCATTATGAACAATGCCAAATTATGCTATTGATATTTTGAACTTACTCTTTATTTTCTAATTTGAAATTGGATGGAATTGACAGCACGGTTATCATCTTTGTTTATACATGTGCAAAACCTATCATCTCTCTGCTTTGCTTCAGGGTGATATGCCTGATGGCATGCAAAAGTCTGCTGAAGGTTGTGAGACAAACCCAACATATATTGCAGCAAAGAAGGCAAAACATCTTGAAGATGGCGAGACAACCCCAAAGTCTTGTCTTGATGTAGTGTTCAAGTTACTTGAGACTAGCAGTCAGACAAGCTCACAGAATTCGTTATCTGAATCAGTTCGACTTCTTCAGTCCCAAGTTCTAGCAGAAAGGCATCCTGCAACTCAACTTCGACTTGAAGTCCTATCTCTAAGAAAGATTGTGGAGAACACCAATGAGAACCTCATCGCTAAACAGCAACACCTGGAAGCTATGACTGACATGCTAGGCCGGTCTCACAGCCTTGCTCAGCAGCTTGCGCAGCAGTTCCCGCGCAAGGCTAACCTTTCTTGAATTGTCTTGGAAGTGGTCTCGGTTCAGTATTATTTTGTTACGCTGCAATGGTGCCCAGTTTTAGTAATCTGCTTCTTCGTTGCGCTTTATGATCACTGGTGGCGAACTTTGGTGCCCACAACTTACACCGGCCTATATTTTAGTTGGGCCTTTTGCGGACCCAGCGCTTAGTTTGGCCTAGGTAGCATTGGGCCATTAACAAGCTGAATATTGTACTGGCCTATTATGGCCCAGATGAAACCATGGGCCTTTAGTAGGTCGAAATGCATGTTGGGCCTCAATTTTCACTAGTCGTCGACGGGCCTTCAGTAGGCTGAAATGTAGACCAGGCCTTTTTGGCAAAGTTATATCACGGGAAGTTACCAGGCCCAAACATATCCTGGGCCTTAGTTGGCCCACAGATATCATGGGCCTTTAAGAGGCCGAAAGCTTAGTACAGACATCAACGGGCTGAATTATGTGGCAGGCCTTTAACAGGCCCAAAGTCACATTGGGCTTAACTATTGCCACCTTTATCACGGGCCGTTAGTGGGCCTGATGTCCCGTCGGACCATATATGGCCCATGGGCAGCACGGGCCATTCCCAGGCCGAAAGTCACAACGGGCTAAAATGGGCCCATCACTACAAGAAATATGTCAACTTGTGACCCTCACTATTGGTCTCTCAAAGGTCATAGTTTTTCATTTGCGACCTTTTTTTGACCAAAACTAGAAGGTCAAAAGCTGGCGGTCGTAAACTGAAATTATTGACCTTCTGTAAAAGGTCGTTGGTTCCACGACCAAAATTTTGGTCACTAGCAGCCTCCCCAGACCATGTAGGCATCCAGCATGGCAAGCTGATGTGGCACAAGAATCACCCCGGTCCGATTCGGTGTTTTACATGGGCCGAGCCCAACAATTCGGCCTTTTTATATATTTTTCTGTCAATTTTTTATCGGCTTCATGGGCCAGGCCCAACAATTCAGCCTTGTTAGTTTTTGAGATTCATGCAATTTTTTTGGCCCTCAAGCTTTTTGCAGTCCATTTCTTTTTTTTGTAAGACTTTTCATTTCATTTTTGAAATTGTTCGATGCTTGTTGGTATGTGGCCTGTTTCAGCCCAATTATTTGTCCAGTTTGGCCCAAGCAGACTTTAGCCAAATCACACACATACATCCAACATTATTTCATTCAAATTAGGAAAACTCCCAGGTTTACATAACACAAAAAGAAAATATCTCCCAGGTTTACATAACACAAAAATCATCTCAGGAATACATTTCCTTACATAGGAATATACAACAAGAAAATGATGGCACATCTGCTACTATCATAACAGCACAATGTACTTTTTTAACGGAATAGTACAATGGATTTCATTGCTCTCTCTTATGCGACATGCTCCAGCTGTCACAACTTGCCATCCTACAATGAGAGATATATAACATTAGTGGAGCAAAGTGTTGTCCAGGCACATTAGTTTTATGAGAAAACTGATCCATGAAGCAAGACCAGAACACATTCTGCGCAACTTTTGATAACACAATTTGGATTAAACAACAGATTATGCTTAGTTAACTTAGAAACAAGTACTGCCTATGATGCATGTCTATCTATGTGCATTGCATTTTACTTTGTTCAAAAGTAGAAGCTACATGTCCATTTTTCCAGGTTTGAAGCTACAAATCTAAAAGATAAAGTATAAGTTAACTGAATTGTGTTTTTTAGATAATAACTGAATAGTGTGTAGTAGAATGAATGTTTCATAATAAACAACTAGTGTTTGTGATGAAAACTTGACATTACAATAAAACCACTGGCAAGGCTTTTTTTAGCCTAAATAAAGGATATTGCCTATTGAATTCTACAACAAACAGGTCAACTTCTGCAGTTCTAGAATTGCCATGAAATATGTTCTAGTATGCCTGAATATTCATCAACCCTTGTCATCGTATGAAAATAAAACCAGTGAATAGCACACCGTATTTGGATGCTATCTATATATACTAGTATGGAATGATGCCAGGTAAGACGATCTCAGTGAGGTGCACAGTTGTTTAGAAAGGAAAGCACATTTGACTCAAGCACCAATTTTCAGAGTTTGCATAGCACCATGAACAGGCAGCTGTAAATTACTAAATGTTGCCACACTAGAATGTTATCCAGAAAGAATGATACGAGGCAGGCAGCATCAATTACCGACGATCTCGCCGAGGTGCATGGAGATGGAGTTGAGCTGGGCCAGAGGTCTTCCAGGCATATGTTGTTCACCTGATCACCACCTCCCTGCATGCCACACAAACACTGCAAGATAGGTTACATACAGACAGATTGTGTTTCTAATGCATACATTGTGACACTCCAAAAATTTTATTTGGTTTTCAGCAAAAACTTTGTGGTTTTTGAAAAGAGGCCATTTAAAATTTTCTAGAAAACCTTCCTCTTAAAAACTTCCTTTTCTTTGGCAAGGATTTTATTTTTCTTCAAACTATGGTGTTTGATCTTTTGAAACTTCTTCTCTATTGGTTCCCTCTCAAATTTATTTTGGGAGTTTTATCTTTTTTTTCTTTTAAAAAGAAACTCTATGAAAATTTGGGATTTTCATATCTTGGAAACCACCCATGACTTTGTATTTTTCCCATGTGGTAAAACCCCTCCAAAACCTCCCCTCCTCCTTGTAATCAACCTAAGTTCTCTGTCCCAACTAATCCAAGCAAGTTTTGGATTTTATTCTAATTTTCTTTCCCCTCAAATCTTTTCTGCAAATTATTTGGAGCCTGAGAGATTTTCAAAGCAAGTACCCTTTTTCATTTGAGTTTTGACCTCAAACCAACTCTCCTGGATGGTCCTTTGTACCCACAACCCAGAACCATCTTGATCCACTCCTCCTCTTTTCAAATTTTTCAAATTTCAGTCTCTGCAAGTTTGGACCAGATTTGCCAAATTTGGTGAAATTCATATCTACACTTCTTCTAAAATTCCACCAAAATTCAGGCAGCCTACTGGAACAATGAGTAGCCACTCCACCAAGTTTCAGCTCAAGGAAAAATCCCTAGATGCCTAGATCATTCTATCGAACACCTTGCATGCACTGTTCTGTTCATCTTCAGTTAAGTTCAGAAATTCAGTGTCGTTTTTCCTTCGTTAGACTCGGCCACGCGGCCACAGTGCGCCCTGGCGTGTTGCACGCAGCCTCTTCCCCTTGACCAGCACCCCGCACGCATGCTTGGCCAATTCCTGGCGTCGGTAGCGACGAGCCTCGCCGGCGTTGGAAGCTTCTGCGGTGGCTGCACCTTCCGTGGCGGCCAGCGAGGGCCCGAGCCCGCTCGCCACGCCACCCGGCGCCGCCCAACGCCCACTGGCTCTCCGCGTGTCCCTGCCATGCCAACGCACGCCCGTGGCACCGTCGCCGTGGCCCGGCAAGCACGGAACGTGCTCCCTACCGCCGACGGGCCGCGCCACCCCCGTTCTGTCGAGCTCGCCCTAAACACCCAAATCCCGGCTAGTTTAGCACCCAAACGGACCCAGTGAACCCCCACGACAGCGCTCGACCCCTAAACCTCCCCGACCAAAGCACTGCGCCGCCGTAACCTTCACCGGAGATCCCCGTTCATGGCCACCGCCTCGGATCGCCTATAAAAAGGACCCCGAGCTCTCTCGCGACCCCCACACCCTCACTGCACCTCTCCAAGACCCTGCCAAGCCACCAGGAGGACCTCGAGGAGGTCTCCTCCCCCGCCTCCGGCCGCCCCGTTCCGCCTCGGCCTCCACCTCGATTCGCTCCGGTGAGGCCGGCGCCGGCGCCCAAACCCCGTCAGTTACCCCCTCTAGCTACCAGAAGTCTAACCCCCTCCTCAATTTGGCCTTCGCAGCTCCATCCGACGAGGCCCTCGACCACCCGAACCGCCGTCCGCCGGAGCAAGGCTCGCCGTCGACGTGGTGCTCGCCGACCGACACCACCACCACCAACCGACGTGGAAGGGCGCCCCGAACACGGAGGTACCCTCCGATCTTCCTGCCTCGCCGTGGATCGCCGCCGGCGACCACCACGGATCTCGGGCGCCGACGAGCTTTGTCCCCCGTTTGAAAGTTTAAACCTGACGAGTGGGACCCGCCCGTCAGCCTCTCAGATCCTTTTAAACGAATCGTTTTCTGAAAACGCCTTCGGGCAAAATACGCTTTCCCCTCTGGGCTGGCGTATTCAAGACTGGAACGTTTTCTGTTTTTATAAGCTAGCCCCTGGAAATCTTCTGTTTCATTATAGATGAGTCCCTGGACAAAAACCTTTATAACTTTTAAACAGAAAAGTATTTTTGATTGATTCTTTTTCTGTCCTCTTTAAAATTTTGTCTAGTTTTTTATCAGATTTATTTGAAAAAAATTTGGAATACTTTTTGTGCACCTCTTGGTATTTACGATAGCGCATATATTTTCTTTATACCGTAGATACCGAAGGAGGTGACGGAGCCGCGAACTTCACCGAGCTAGGCTCCGACTACTCCGAACCAGGCAAGCATGTTTGAACTTTTGATATGATGATTGTTTTGGCATGTTTGCATTGAGTAGTTTATGGCATGTTGATGAACATACCGACGAATGTCCTGTTACTTGAGACGATGAGGCAAGTGAGTTTCGAAAATCCATGAGTGGATGGATGTGAGTATACATGGCCATGTGTTGGCATGAGGATGGGTAAGATGGCAGTGTTGTAGCATGCCAGGCTTATGCCAGACTATGTGACTTCAATGTCAACTCGTATCATTCCAGTTCCTTCCATTCTTCCTTCCTTGTACTACCACATGTTTTCCGCAAGGAATATGGCTTAGTAAGTTGTAAACCGCTTTCCTGGTACACACCAAAAAGGAGAGGCCGTGATGATGGTTCCATGGCTCTGGATTAAAGCCAGTCATCTGATCAGGGGGCATGGGTGTTTCCGGTTGGGACCGAGAGGGGGGCACCCCTTAGAGCGCGCGTATATAAATTTGATCCCATGCTATTCGAGATTGTGATCTCCCCGTCTCAGAAGTTTTTCTTGGACGATGTCTAGGGTGATTCCTAGCATCGAGAGGTAGGATGGGTGTGTACTGGTTAGCTGTGTTTTCTTCCGAAATACCGTAAACGGAACTAGTCCTTCGTGACTACGGAAATCTGTTGGCTGTGGGAAAAATTTTGTACAAACTCTACAGAGTCATATATTCCTTCGAATCATCTATTCCATGTCCAAGTTCGATATTAACTTATCTTGAACAAATGTCAGTTTTGATGACAGAGACTCCGGTGAACCGCATGAGTGCTAAGTCCGGTTAAATGATTGTTCCTGTGGATGGACTAACCCGTTTATTCTCATGAATTGAATATTTATTATGAGCATTATTTCCTTGTGAATAAAAGCCCTTTATGTGGTGTCACTAAGATGCCCGACTGTGGCATCTCTTTTAAAGCCCTTTCTGTGATGTCGCCCCGACGTCTGACTGTGGCATTTCTTTTAAAGCCCTTTATGTGGTGTCGCTAAGACGCCCGACTGTGGTATTTCTTTTAAAGCCCTTTCTGTGATGTCGCCCCGACGTCCAACTGTGGCATTCCTTTTAAAGCCCTTTATGTGGTGTCGCTAAGACGCCCGACTGTGGTATTTCTTTTAAAGCTCTTTCTGTGATGTCGCCCCGACGTCCGACTGTGGCATTTCTTTTAAAGCC
>NC_057806.1:43390658-43391528 GCF_018294505.1 Triticum aestivum | reverse complement strand
GTCGCACCGACGTCCGACTGTGGCATTTCTTTTAAAGCCCTTTATGTGGTGTCGCTAAGACGCCCGACTGTGGTATTTCTTTTAAAGCCCTTTCTGTGGTGTCGCCCCGACGTCCGACTGTGGCATTTCTTTTAAAGCCCTTTATGTGGTGTCGCTAAGACGCCCGACTGTGGCATCATTTCCTTATATTTATTTGTTCACCGTTCGAGGCGTCGCTTCAGACACCCGATCGGTCTTCATTTATGTTTTGTGGGATTTCAGGCGGACTACCGCCGTTTCCCTTTTACTTACCTTGTTATGCTATTTTTTTTAATGTACATTGGTGAATTAATCATGACGCATTCATGCATGCATTTGTTATATCTTACGTCCGAACTGTCTTGCGAGTACTTTCAAAGTACTCACTGGCTTGTTGATTTGGCCAGATGCTGACGAAGGCGATCTCATGGATGAAGAATTTGATAGCGAGTCCGATGCCTAGAGGAGTCCCAGTCAGTCTCGTACGACCCTGGATTTGGTCACTATATTATATCCGCTTCCGCTACCAAATAAATTCATCGAGCCTCACCTCGACGCTCGATGACATGACAGTTTTAGAGACTTGTATCTCTCTCCCCGATGTGTTTCTCCACCACCGCCCTATCCTCGAGTCAGTAGTATGCCTCCACACCACTGTGTCATGTCCGCCATTATCTATATTTATTGGCGTGCTTGTAATAATTTGGTTGAGCAACCGTAGTTCGACCCTGTAATATATTTTATGCTACTGGCTTATTGCATCAAGAATTTGTCTACCAGTGAGGAGGATTTCTCTCATACTGGACTCAAAAGATTGGTTTCTCAATAAATATTTTTATTGGAAAACCGGTC